>NW_014557272.1:720064-732515 GCF_001313825.1 Dinoponera quadriceps | reverse complement strand
GGGGGGGGCGAGAGCTGTTCCTTCCGCGTAATGCGCGTGTTAATTAAAACAAATGGCCACGAGCGGCGTTCAAATTTTATGCACTGTTACGCAATAAATATCGGACGGGGCGATGAACGCGCGAGCTATCTGGCTAGCCGACTGGCGCATTAATCAGCGAAATTCGCGGAGAGGGAGGACGACTCTGCACGTGGAAGCTTAGGTTTCGCACCGCACGTGCGAACGCATCGGCCGTAAAACATCGATGCGCAAGATGCGGCCGAATGCACTTCCGTCTGCCGACGCCGTCCCTTACTTTATTCGCGAAAGAGCGAAACCCGAGCGCCGACGGTCCCAGCACCGTGAAGAAGGTGGGCGAAGATCTCGGGGGAAACGCGGCTTATCACTTGACACAACGGAGCAAGTGCGAAGGTGTCGACACTGAGTAGCCCAGTTTTTTAGTTGACTCAAACAAAATTCTGACTTGGATGTGGGCAAAGAAATGCTTCGATGAGAACCGAAATTTCGTCCTCCGAACCAAACCTGTTCAATTTTTGTTTCAGGATTCGTTTCGAACCTTCGGTTCAGAAGATCAACTTTGGTTCTCACAACCAAAAGATTCCCATATCCAAACGAGAATTTGGAATCAATGAATAAATAGGTTTCTCAGATGTTAATCCTCTAATGGCAAGATGGATTTTCAACGTATCTAGGAAGGTGAGGTCGAATACCACCTTACCTGCTCCGTTTTGTTCATTTTTCATGTAATCAATGCACCAAACGGATAAAAGTAATAATAATATAGGACATTCTTTAAGGAGAGAAACATCGCGTGGACATTGTAAAATAAACGAAATCGTGGGATCGGATTGATCCCATCATACCATTAGAGGGTTAACCGGGTCTTCTCGATACGTCGCTCCGACGAGGGACGACATTCAGCAAGCAGCGTGCTCAACGAACGGGAGAATAAAACAGGCGAGAGATTCATTCGTGAAAATCGCATAGACATTCGTTGCATTCCTCCTTGAGTCGCGACGACGCGTCGCGAGGCGTTCGGATAAACCGAGGAACTCGCGCGGCCGCAGAGTCGAGGAGACGTGCGCGTCGACACCCGGTACGGTTCATCTCCGCATATTAATCAGAACGTTTCAGGAGAGGGACGTTAAATTTCGCCCGACGTCGTGAAATCCCCGATAAAAGTGCGCGGTAACGCGCTCGCGAGCGGTACTCGGCTGTTTATTCGCGTTGCCGCTTCGCCGACTGCTATTTGCGATGCCGACGCGCGCTATCCGCGTTATTTGTTATTCATGTTATAGCCGCGCTCTCTTCCCGTGCCGACATGGAAGCTCTAAAGTGTCTCGATAATGATCATCTCACGGAATTCCAACGCCGGCGGCACGCGGCTGAGAGCCGAGAGAGTTCCTTACGCTTTAACGCCTCGTCGTTTCGTCACCGGCAGCAACCGCCGCCGTGGAAGCCGCGCGGAAAATTTCCACGATTCCACCGCCCCAAGTGTATCCCTCCGATACACCAATCTAGAGCCCTTCATACATTTTGCAGATCGGCACTTCATTAAGGATAACCATAAGTAATGTCGTTTTTTTCTCAGACCGAATAAACATTGTCACCTTGTTCGTCGTACGTGATTTATTATTATATAACCTACATACTAATTAAATTTATCGACATTTAGTGTGCTTATTGTGAGATGTTGAAGGGACTAAATATAAAATGAAATAAAATCTTGTATAAATATCAAAAAGCGACATTACTTATGGGTACTTCTAATGTTTTGCGTATAGGCATGCATCTTCCATTCGGCGCGCGTCTATCGACGTCTCGACTTTTCCAAAAGGAAATCTGTGTTAATTACTAATGCGGGTTTGTCGGCTGTCTCTTCTATACGAGAATATATAAACGTGACGTTAATATACCTTTCATCCGGGGCGATATTTCAGGAACGAATATTTTATCGTGTTATTCGTATTTTCGCGTTCGTTCCCGGGGCGACGTCGATCTTCGATCTTTCGAACTCGACCAGATAGATAGATAGATAGATGTGTTTATTTTGCGAGAGTATTATTACACGCGAAAGAGATGGAGATACCGTCGCATTCAGCAGACTCGGGACTGTTATCGATTATCACGTACGTATAAATAAATAAAGCGCGAGCGAGCCGTGTGCATTCGGCTGCAAACGCACACACTCACGCGACGTTCGTACAGCAATTACAGAATTTACGTAACTCGGCAGCCCAGCGCACCGCGCGCGCGCGCGATTTATTATCATGCGAGAAGCTCCCGTCTCGGCGTTGCGCAACGCGTGTGCACTCGAAAACCTGATTTTCCTGTTAAGGCGACCGCAAAGCGGCTTACGGAACTGGACGCCGGCGTCGTTTAAAATCGCCGTCACGTAGCGTAACATTGGTAGCGAGCGCCAAAAAAAAAGGAAAAAAAAAACTAAGGAAATCACGAAGAAACGCCTTTCGCCGTCCGTCCTCGCGAATAAATCGCCGCTATCGTCCGCCGCCACTTGATCTCGCCTTTTCGGATTTCTCAATTCCGCCCCACCACCTTCCGCTCGCGAGACGAGAATCCGAGTACAATGACGTGCATTAATGCTGTCCCATTTCATAGGTACGACAATATGGAGAATTTCGAATTATGCATATAATTTCTGAATATTCGTGCATCATATGTGACTGTTTGTATATATATGACTGTTGATTATTCCGTGAACCGGCAAGGCAGCTCCAAAATAGCAGTCATGATGCGGGAATATTCAGAATGGACGCGCCTAATTCGGAATTTCCAATGTCACTACGCGGGACAAAAATTAGTCTTAAATCAATGATAGATATTCTAATGTATAAGCAAGAATATATTGTAATCTTCTTAAAAAAATGTTTAGTCCTGATTGAATTCGTATTGATACAGGTATCATTTGAACTCAATTCAAGATTAAATCTTCTAAGAATATTATAATATTCTTGCTTATGTGGGCCTCATTATCAATACTGTTCCGTTACCAATACAGGCGTCCTAGGTTATCGGCCAACCTAGNAAAAAAAAAAAAAAAAAAAGAAGAGACGAATTAATAAACAACGGTTGTTAGAGACACATAAGCTGCTAATGGCGAAAAGTAAAGTTTTATTTGTGCTAACATAAAAGTATATTGTGAATTTATATATTAAAGTGGGAGTCCTACTTTTTGGTGAAAAATAAGCCCACACTTATGTATGAGAATATTTATCGTTGATTTATCTATTTGTTTTCTAACGATCATATATATGTCTAAGGAACACGACATCATTAATGCACGGCGTTGTACATAATTTTGCTTCCCGTACGTCTTCGACGTACCTTGACGGGGAGATCTTAATTCCATAAGAATCGTTTGCCCCTCATTATTGCGAACAATTGCGCCTTTGTATTCCTCGTGTTATTTCATCTCCATCCGAACGATGGTCGGAGGCATTCGCGAAATTGATGTTTCCACCGCGTCCAGCGCTCGCTAAAGCGGCGACATGACGGCTGCATTGTTCTTCCGGGACACCCTTCGGTTACACGGCATATTCTCGATGGCTGATTCTCCACCTTGTTAACAATCGCCGCGCAAATGTGGCTACAATGTATCGTTATCGCTAGAAAGCCGCGTAATTGCCGGGTAATTGCGCGGTAATTGTAGACCCAACATGCTTTGCCACTTCGCCGAGGAGACGCGCGGGCGCACGAATCGTCGATACGTGATTTGCCTCGAAGCGAAACGCGAAGCAGACACCTTGCGGAAAGATCGCCGACCGGCCTGCGTGAAGCGTCCCCTCCCCACCTTCTCGCTTTCCCGAGAGAAATATCATCGTTTCGGAAAAATTCAATTCGCACTTGCGCGAGAAAACGATCGCGAGTGTCTCTCTTTTTGCCTTTCTTCTATTCCGACGCTTAGATCCGAGAAGCCGCGGTTCGCGAAACTGGAAATTGCTTCTAAGCGGGAGCAGGTCGCCGCTAATATCCCCCGCGTTATACGCCGTCAGATCGCGGATCAATCGCGTTTCCCACGTAATCGCGAGTTCGATCGGTTCGGCGAAATCGAATTTCGATGGAATAGAAATTGCTCCAGTTTTCCAACAAGGAGTGTATCGCCGCCCGCTCGCCGCGAATACGCCTATTACCGGGAACACTCGGAACGCTCGTACGCATGCAACGAGCACACGGCGTGGATATCGAAGCGTGGAATTGCTTAAGCAGAAGTCGCGCGCTGCCGAAGGGAAGGAGAAGAAGGTGAGAGGGTGAGACGATGAGAGGGAGGGACAGAGAAAGAGAGAGAGAGAGAGGAGGAGGATATAAGAGGGAATGCTCCTCGCGACGCTCGCCACGCTCCATTAATTTTATTACGGAGCCCGAAGTCTCAAGAGCGCGAATTCCCGTATCGATCGTTGTAGAAAGAACGTGGTTTTCCATCCCCTCGATACCTCCGCTGTTCCTTTCATCCACTCTACGGACGGGCGGCAAAGAGAACAACGAACGGCCGGTGGTAATGCACATCGGCGCTCAAACGCGAATTCGGCCGCGGAACGGAAATCGCGAGAGCTCGCTTAAATTTCACGGCTAACTGCTCCGGACGTAATAACTATCGGCGGACGATAATGCAACAATGCCGGCGTAACGAGATACCGGATTATTAGCATATAAATGTCCAATATTCGCATCGCAACGGGCGGTGAGCGCGCGCCGCTCGTCCGCCTTTGTCCCGTAATTCGCGATATTCGTAACGTCGACGCGCCGGTTTTTTCATGCGCCCACTCGATATCTTGCGAAGCCGCCGCGAGAGAAGCGCGGATTCTAACGAATGAATTCTTCAGAATCCAATTAGAACGCGAAACTGACGTTATGTAAACGAGGGAGGAGCGCGACAGGAAATCCTTTCCGTGTCAGAAATATCGGCATCGTCGATTCTCGGCGTGTCAATTAGTCTCCCTTCTCAATATTTTGCTGCGAATGCAACCTGCGATTCAAACCGTCCACCGGCATCACGACGTTAGCGAGCGATAAGGAAAATATGAAGAAAATACGAGTCGAGGAAAATTTCACCGATATCACCGTGACGAAAACACGCAACCGTCATGCCCCCCCGTCCCCCCGGAGTTCAACGTTCCGAACTCGCTCCGAACGCGATCAATCTCGGCGGCGCACCATAGAGAAGACGACGACGACGACGTTCATCTCTTACAAGATCGCAATCGTCGATTACACGGCGAAGATGCGCGCGCGCCTCCTTTCAGCGCGCGCGTACGGCCGGGAGTCCCGGCTTTGGCGTAAACGCGCTCGCGTTTATACCCGAGGACGCGCGGGCCGGTTCGGGGCGCCGCGCAGCGCACGGCGATGATACGCGCGCATTAATGGACCGATATCAATATAAGTATCAGCACTGATTGCTGCGCGTTCCCGTAGTAGCCGGCGATGCTTATCGCTCACCGGCGGCGGCAGGTGCGTACGTCGTACGCACGCATTTATCGCCGGCGCTGCCTGCGTGGTGGACGGCGTGGCCGCGATCGCTTAATGCATGCAAATCACGTCGCGCGGATAAAAACTTTTTTTTATAATAGATGTTGATAGACGCGTCCGGCCTCGACCGCGTGTCGTCACTTGTAATCTGCGCGCATAATAAGAGTGATAAGGCGGCCGGTGACGTGTGGTGTGACTTATCGAGACTCGCTCGACGCGTCTCATGCGCGACGTTAACTCACGATACCCGTATAGAACCTCGTATTTCCTTGGATTCTGGAATTAATTCCGATCTCCCGAAATAATGACGGATCCTTATTCGGAAATCTATTAAGATTCGGGTTAGAGATTTTATGCGAATGTGTGATCTTAAGTAGGACAGATTCTCCATTTTCTCCGTCCCAGTTGTTCACCCAAAGTTACCTCTTTTTTCGGTTTCTATTTTATATTTCTTCTGAATAAAATATCATATGCGTGTTTTATAAGTATTTTAGCAAGTTCGTTTTTTTACATGTATCGGTTAATTACAGGCGAAAAAGATATGGCAAGAAAACAGGTTTTAAATTAACCAAGATATGCAAAAAGTAATAAGTATATTTAATATTGCATTGATATATTGTATATATACTGTATAAAAACACCAAATAGTTTTAATTATTATTACAAGGTTTTCAAATCTCAGAAACTAAAATGGCTAGTTTGAATACTTATTAAATGTTGTAAATTTGTTAAGTATTATATATATGTGTGTGTGTGTATATAAAATAGGCGTAAATATCCAAATCTTTTCAGATATTTCGTTCAACATAAATTAAAATTTTCGTTTAACATGAAATAGAAGTCGGAAAAAAAGAAAACTTTAGGAAAATGTTGGGGAGGGAAAATATGATCTACCTAGTTTCCCAAATAGAAAATTTCATGGGATCTATTTGGGATATATTCCAATTAACCAACCAAATAAAGTTATGATTTTAAATGGAAAACCCAGATGGATTCCATTTGTTTCGTTCAATCTTTTTCCTAAAGTCTTACAACTGGGATAAGAATGGGATTCCTAATTGGTATTGCAACATCCCATATGGTAATTACATCACACTTATTTGGTATAAGATTGGATAATTTGGTCAGAATCTATGCTACACTTGAAAATGTTTGGGAAATTTCCATACGGGGTATCCATCGGGTATTCGATAGTGTCATCGATCATTCGTCCGACACCCGCGGCGGCGTCTCGTCGTTTTCGCGCGACTGCATCTTTCAGCGGCTGTAAATGCGCGACAACGAGAGAGTCCTGCAGAATTCACGACGAGCTTCGATCCCGAAAGCTGGGATTTACTATATTATTTAATTCCTCAGGACGTCTGAGATTCTTTCATCCTCCACCCAACCGCTCTCACTCCCTTACCTCGCGTTTCGCAAACCGAAGATTCCGAGAATTCGTACGTACACACACGCTCGACGCTTCCCTCCTGCGGGATTCAGCGCACACGTGGAGCGAATGATCCGCGCTCGCGTGCTAAAGGCATATTAAGCGGATGACACACCGAACGCCCGTCCATTTACGCGTGAAACGCGCGCGCGCACACAAAACGAAATATAAACAAAATAAAACTGCATTTAGCCGAGTTACGTAAATAAATGCCGTAGTCGCGTCAATTAAACAAGCGACATAACGAGAATATTTGCTACGGATCGTGTTTATTTGCCGTATCAACGAATGTAATCACGCGCGATTTTCGCGCCAAGTCGCGCCGAAACGCCGCGCGTTTACCAACACGACCGTGGCAGATCGAACCGCTCGAAAGCGCTACTGTTGGTCGTTGGCTACCACCTTCGACCTCGCGCGACCGGAAATCTTGCGCCTCTGCCGGAAACGCTCTCTCGCGAAGTTGGTTCTGCCGATCGTTCAACGCTGCGCGTGCAAATAAAGCAGTTCACGCAGTGGTAATAGATTCTTGGTCGGTTCCCCACCGGAAGCCGAGATTATTAGAAGACGCGGAACGGACGCAAGAAGTCCCCCCCCCCCNNNNCCCCCCCCCCCCTCTCTCTCTCTCTTTCTATTTCTCTATCTCTATCTATCTCTGTCCGTCTCCGTCTTTCTCTGTCGGACGAGCGCGTGATCTATGATGGCTCATCGCGGAACGTAGATTAATGGATCTCGTTGATAAGCACGCAACGTACGTCCGATACCTCAGCACGTTCGCAAAATCGAGTGGTTCGCTTCCTCCGCTCCTCCTATCTCCCTCCCCTGTCTGCCGCTTCCCGCGTCTTATCGTATTTGTTGCTCGTTACGTTTCATCATCCGCTTCTCGTGGTAACGATACATGTCAAACGTATACGAGCGTAAACGCTCGTTCGGCGTCGTGGAAGGAAACGTAAAGTGACAACGCTGCTTAAAGCGGATCAGATTGCGTACATGAGCTCGGATTAAAGAGTCTTTCGGAAGAGGGCTCTGGAAAAGGGTACCGTGACTGAACGTAACCGAAGACCGTTTTCCCGACGGAAGGGTGGCTAGAGTCTCGACGGTGTGAATCAGTCGGCAAATGCGAGTTCTCGACTCTAGACGCGCGAAACTGTTCGATCGTCGTTGTCACCGGACGTGCGACTTCAGAATTCGCGATTTCGCGAGGTTACTTTTAAACTGTATCCAAAATACCCGAATTTAATTCGTAACACGCGACAATTTCGAATGAAATCTCGCCTATAATTTGGGAATTTGAATTTTACACGTCTCGTAAAACATAATTCGCAGTTCGATAAAAGAGATTCGGGAATAAGGATGGAGTTAACGTCATTCCGCGAAAACGCAAGTAATATGACGGCGACAGTCGGAGAGATTTATTAAAGTTATCAAAGGCATTTTTCTTTAATTACAAAACGAATACGGAGTTTTCAGGCGGGATGCAAACCGCCCCGGCGAAGCTTTGCCGAAGTTTTATCCGTCTTGTGTACGCGCGTTGCGTATTTGCGAAGCGTTTCCAGGGAGGAAAGTCGTTAACTGGAAGATAGAATATGGATGCGAGAGGATATTTATAGATACCGCCAGCTATTTACCAGTCGTGTATTTACATTTCCTGCGAACTACATGCGAATAGATAGCCTGCACTATTTTCAGAGTGTTACCAGAGATACCTCGACGGAGCCATTATGGATTTTTCCGCGAAAGCAATTTCCTCGTGATTACGTTACTGTCATTTGCAAATCAATTTTGTCACGGTCTGATATTCAATATCGTTTTTTTCAACTTCCGTCCAAACCCGCGCGCACGCCAGTCCATATTTTCTCCGACCGTTATTTTGTAAAAATTGATAAATGGCCAACCCCGTCGGAGTGTTTGTCCAACTCAAAAGATGAGCCGTGAAAAAGTTTAATCATCGCGAAAGGGAACGCCGACTGCCGCTGTCGCGCGTAATGAGACTTTAATCGTTATCTCCCTAGGTCTGTTGGGAACGCGAATCTTTTTCAGACATTCCTTCCTGCAAAGTGAGTGATCTCAATACGCGGTATGTTTACGCCGAAGAATCGCGTTTTCGCGGACGTCATTATCCGAAAACGGACGAATACGTTCCGGCCGCGGGAGGGAAGATTCCGCCGTTCGGGCGCGTCACGATCGCGCAAGATCGCCGCGATAAAATATTCCATTCATATATTTAAATGAGAGCATTCACACTACGGCGGCGGGATAGGTCGGGTCAGCGAGAAACCGGACCGAGTAATGTGAATGCTCTCATTTAAATATACGAACAGAATATTTCAGCGACTATCACCATCCTGCTCGTGCCGTTCTGCCTCAATAACGAAAATAACGGCGACGCGAAGACGAAATCGCGACTTATTCAGCCGGCGTAATTGACGATATTGCCGCACCGTGACGTGTGCGTTCTCTCAATATCTCGCGGCTCGTTAACGAAACGTCAGAGATAAAAAGCGAGACGTGAATAGTCACTTTCGAATGTATAAATGCGCATAAATGTTGCGGTGGAATTCCACAGCGGAGTCAAACATCGTTCTTATCGGTGAAGGAAAAATCCCCGCGCTCTGTCTCTCCTCCCACCTCCGCGTAATCTGTCAATACTATTACGCAATATCGTCGTAATCCGACGATTAAAGTGGCGCCTTTCAGTTGAAAGCGCTATCCTTCCTTCCCCGTGAAAAGTCGCCCCCCCCCCTTACCCGGTCGGCCCTTCCGCTGATCAAGGAATTCATCGTCCGTTAAAGCAGATTGGATTCGTCGGCTGGCATCGGCGATGAAACACGAAATTGCCGGTGAATGGGACGGTAATGAAACGAAGGTGATTGCGCGCGATACGCGACGAACACGGCGGGAGAATGGACGCCGGCGACGCCAACAGGCGCGATGTAGTCGCGCACCTGATAATGCGAGAGTGCACAGAACCGCGAGAGCGCGGTGCATAATGCGGCGCGCCGCGCCGAGCCGCGCTCACGCGTCGCACCAATGCGTTATCGCGCATATAAAGCCCGGCTCTCCGGTCGTAATTTGCTCGAGCGAATTATTTACCGAACGCGGAGCCGCTGTGCGTCGCGCGAGACAACGCCATTATAACGGCGCGCTAATCGCAAACATCGGCCGTTCGCGAAATACGCGAGATAAAGTGCACGGTGATAAAAAGTACACGCCGAGGATTTGTTCGGTTAGAAAATGGATGTAAAAATTGAGAGATCGGACTCGCGCCGAGGTAGAAGGTGCACGGTAAATCGCCGGCGACGCAATTCGATTCTCATCGCGGCGCGAACGCGCTTTTCCTTCGTAGAATTCGTTATACGATTGTTAATGTAATTTCGCTTTAATATATTCCCGCTTGTGATTTTATTGTAATGGAAAAAACGCGGCGTTGGGTCGCGGAGAGAAAAATAAGGACGATATCTCCGCCCGAGACGCGTCGACGAATCGAGAAGTAGATTCCGACGCGATCGTGTTTCCCGGGAAATTAAATTTTTAATTTTCACAAGCGCGACGGACTTCACGGTGAAATGTATATCCGGTCGCGCGGCGCAACGCGCAAGCAAAAAACGGCCGCGCGAACGAATTCGAATTCCGCACGGGGGGTGCGCACGTGCGGCAGAATCGAGGGGGTGAGAGAGAGAGAGAAAAACGGAGAGAGTAGGATTAATTAAAACGAAGTTTTTCAGAGGAACGGCGAAGAATTACAACGAAGAATGCCGAGGGAGCTTTTGGGAACGGCGTTGCGTAAAGCTCAGTACTCTACCGTGTCCGCCGGCGATGTTAGACGAAGTTATACTTCGGCGCGAGGGAGTAAATCATGGGCGTTCGCGTTATTTTTCGCCCCCTTGGAATCTTCCACTGGGAATTCGGCGTTGAGCGAACGATCCGGGGGGGGGCCGTCGAACAGCCGCGGTGATTAGGTGTGACAAAAAGGTGAATTGTATTTTTACACACACTCGCGGAAAATTAATGGCGCGTGCACTGAGAAAAATTCCTATCGGATAAACAAAATATCCGATTGTTTATTTTCATTGTACGATTAAGTGATGGATATCTTTGCCCGATGAAGTGTCCGATGAAGTAACCGACAAATTTATCATTGAAACTTAATCGGAAAATTAGTCGTCCTTTGGAGATCTGTTGTGATCTTTATCGGATAAGGGCACGACTTAATCGGATGAAATGGAGAAATCGAACGTCGCACTTGATCGGGGAGTATCCGTTTACGTTACGTTTTAATTGGATTATCCGATCGGATACGCTCGGATATTTTCCCCGGTGTGTTTAAATCGCCGAGGAATTTCCCAATTTCGAGGTATATTATTTTCCTCGCGCGCGACACGAGCGAATCGCCACAGTCTGCACGTTTATTTTTCACGATCGACAACAGCGGCCGAAAATCGTCCCCCGCGATATTGCGAGGGAGAAGATAATACGCGCGTATACAACGGAGGGGAGCCTTTGGAAGATCGAGCGAGCACCGCTCGACGGTCCCTTCACGCTATTGTAATGCATCGTTATCTCCGCCCGACAGCGAATACCGCAACGCCACATCGCGATACGTGCTCGTTATTAAACGCCGCGCGCGATCGACGAATGTGTAGACATTGTCCGATAGAGCCAGCCGATATACGCCGTGGCGCGAATAATAAATAACCTATCTATCTGCGTGCGCATTTAACATTTTTCGCGAGCGCGCCCGCCTGAATAAAACATGAGCGCGAGGCATTAGAGTACTTAAAGTATAATGCTTTCTCGCCGACGAGCGGGTAGTCGCACGACACATGGAAAGCCAATGACATAATCCGCCGGTACGGGACTTGTGTCTACCTCGACGTTTCGGATCGACGGACGGGGTCCAGGATCGCGACGCGAGATATCCTCCGTCGAGACGAACCAGTTGATGCGAACCCTTCCTCTTCCTTCCTCTCCGTCCCGTCACGATTTTCACGTAGCGCCGATTCCGACCGAATTCCGGATCATTCCAGCCGAGACCCGATCGGGTGGCGGATAAGTCACGATTGCCATTCAATGAAACGGGGATGAGAGAGAGAGAGAGAGAGAGACGAATCGCGAGATAAGTGCGCGCCGGGGAACGAGGAAGCGACGCGCGCGGCCTTGGATTCACGTGATCTAATAAATTCAGCGATCAACGGAGGAGGACAACAAATTGATAAGAGAGACAGCCGCGTTTCAGCGCGTTCGTTCGCGGCCGTAATAAATCTGTCCCCGCGCACGGCGCACGTGCGTCATGCGAAGACCAAGAATTAAATCCTCGGCGTCGACGGCGGCACGCGCCTCGAATAAAGTAGCACGCCGGTCCGGCCGGAATAACTTAGCATTTGTTTCGCATCTCTGCGGGAGAGAGAGAGAGAGAGAGAGAGGAGGTCCCGCGGAGCACCGATGAAATACAAATGCCGGAGAGAACGGCGACAATTCCTCTTTT
The DNA here is from genome assembly GCF_001313825.1 of Dinoponera quadriceps. NCBI lineage: Eukaryota > Metazoa > Arthropoda > Insecta > Hymenoptera > Formicidae > Dinoponera > Dinoponera quadriceps. Next base: position 720,120 of record NW_014557272.1, on the reverse strand, counting down.
CTCGCTGCGACACCGAATCACGTGGAAAGCGGGAGGGGGGGGGGGCTGCATGTTGA
>NW_014557272.1:708190-720017 GCF_001313825.1 Dinoponera quadriceps | reverse complement strand
GCGGGAGGGGGGGGGGGCTGCATGTTGAATAGCGCGCCGACGGCGAACGTTACCTCCCTCACCTTCGATCAATTATCCTCTCCGCGGAAGCGGCGAGCGTGTCCGCTCCAAACGTGGAGGAAAAGATATATTCCTCGGGAATTCCACAGGTTCTGCCGGTTTTTCCGGGTAGACCCGCCGGGGAACGGGCTTGTTTTCTCGCCGCTCACCTGCTCTTGCGTGCCCGCCGCGCGAACGACGCAGATATAATAATATGGTTAATTTGAAAGGCGTGTTTTCCTAATAACGTCTGATGATGAATCACCGTGACGCGGGGGAAAGCGAAATTGTTCGTCGACCGAGTCACACGACTCGGATACGAAACGGGAGTATCCGCGGGAGTTATGGATATAACGGTTACGTAACGCGGCTTTTCGCAATGGCGTTTACCTTTCCACCACTCGGGACAAGGATTTCATTGTCTCGAATCCGCGGTTATTGCGTCGGTACGCAATCATCGTTCGCTTAATCGACTCGAATGAAAGGCAAGTATTGTCCAGTGGAAGCCGGCGATGCGAGCGCGCTTCATTTGTCGCTGGTGTCTCGACAGAGACGAGCTGTTTCGCAAAATTAATCCTTCGACGCGTCCTTCTCTCTCTCTCTCTCTCTCTCTCCTTCTTTTAGCATTAGGGCAGCAGTAGATCATTTTGTTCTACCAAAATACAGAACAAAATCTTTTAAGCACGCTTTTAAGAGCTTCGCTGCTGATTATGGAATAATATTCCGCTAGAAATTAGAAAGGCAAGTAAAATATCTGAGTTTAAAGATGCCTTCTATTCCTTGCTACACGAATGCGGAAAATTAGTTTAATAATTAGATTGTATGTAATACATAGCAATTAATTTATAATACGTGGTATATGTAGCTAATAGTCGTTAATCGAGCAAATTTTTTAAGTTTTAGGCACTTTCTATGCGCATTTGGTCGATATGATTAATTTATACAACTTGCACACAGTCTGAGAGTATAAACTATATATTTTATTTTAACTGTATTTTCCTTTATAACATAGTATATCTCTAAATCAACTTATTATACATTACTTCGTGCACTTAAAAGGACGCGGAACGTAAAATAAAATCAAAAAAATAATTCTCTCTTCTTCCCTCCATCTTTCTCTCTTTCTTTCTCGCTGAGATCTCTTTACCTGTTGATGTTCGTATTACAGTTTTATTGATGGCACTTAAAGATTTACTTCATCTATACCTCCTACTGCTGCGTAGAAGCTAATTGCATTTACTTGTTATTATTTGTTGTACATAACTTATAAGCATTACTGATTATTCTAACTCACTTTACACTGTCAATTTACGTTTAAATTAAGCCATTTATTTTTCTATATATCTATTTATATTTTTTCTGTATTATATTTTACAATTTTTTAATTATATTAACAATTATTCATCTTATCTATGAACTATTATACAAACCAACGTCCGTAGTTACATACTATTTACGATTATGAAAACGCCTGAGGGGTTTTGTCACAGAGTTCAGAATAAATAGTTTTATTTCTCTCTCTCTCTCTCTCTCTCTCTCTCTCTCTCTCTCTCTCTCAGCGGACCTGAAACATTGCACCGCATTGCATGTGATTCTCGTACTTCCCTTCTTTTGCTCACTTCATCTTGCAACTGGTAGAGTTGTTTTCCCGATTACAAGAAATCTTGATGGTAAGATACGTATACACATAAAAAACATTAAGATTTACTGCCTCTTGCTTTCCGGGTATGCGCATTCACACGTTCCGTTGACATCGTGACATTCACGATACGAATAAATCGAGCGGTGCGCTAACAGAAAACTTAACGATTAATCTGTCATTTTGATAAATCAGCCGATATTTTCATTATCCGTCGATTAGCGTCGTCTCACGGACGTTGTCGCTTGATAAAACGCTTGATAGAATTTCCGGAGAAGAAGAAGATACGCTCAAGCAGCTCGAACGAACGTCGGTCGCGGAAAAAATGAGACGGGAAGAGAAGAAGACTAAGAAAAGACGAAGAGTCGTGCGATAACCGGCCGGTGCGGTATTAAAAATGTCTTGAGACACGGTCGCGCGTTATCGTGGCGAGAAGTCGAAGAAGGATGTCGGCGAGATGGGCGAACGAGTTCGCGCGTTCGCGTCAGCTGCTGCACTGCGCGAATTTACGCGCGCAGTTCAACAGGATGCATACGGGAATCAGAACACGTGGGCTAGCCTCAGGACGAGTGTCGCGCGAGGAATCCTCCTTTCCGCGATTCTCGAGAGCGGTTCTCGAATAGCTAGGCGATAACGATCAGCTTTTGATCTCTCGAGTGTGTCTTAACTCGCGGAGGAACGCGAGCGATCGCGTCGGCGCACAGCGTACGCCGTCTCGTCTCTTCAGATCGAAACAACGTCCACAACTTCTCGCGGACAAATTCCTCGCACGTTTCCGCTCATTAGGCGGAAAATCGGACAAGTTAGTTTCCGTGAAATCGCTCGAATCGTGAGCTTCATCTCGCGTGATCTGAACGGAGATAACTGGTTGACACATATCACCTACGTACCTGGTCTTGATTCTAACATCCTGAATATATTGTGATAATCGTATAATAACGCCGCATTGACCGGTAAAAGACTTTGGTCGCTTATCCAACGAGATTTCGCGCGGAGGAAGTGCGTTTTTCATGGAAAAAGACGCTCTTCGCCGCTCCCTCGACGTAATCGGGTTCGCTTATTAATTTTTCGGCGGTCGGTAAACAACGGTTTATCTCACGCGTCGCGCCATTTTCCCCGGAAATACGTCGTCCTCTCCGCTACCACCGCCGCCGCTCTTCGTTATAACGGGGTGTCTGAATTTACGAGGACGCCAGGCTGAAATTTAATTACGACGCGTTTCGGCCTCGCGAGCGAGCGATCGAGTCGAAAGGAACCGTCGCGGTCTCCTGGAGGACCGTAATAATCGCGGGACCGGTGCCGGATCGTTACCCTCGTTTATACCCTCACGCAGACATAGTGGCTGCTTTTAATGCTAGCGGAAAAATCCACGCGGCGACGATACGAGGAGGCATAATGGTCTGGATAATGCACGATAATCTGCATTCAAATTGCGCCGGTCGTCCCCGGGACGCGAGTAGCGTAGCGAAGTCAACGTATTTGCGCGATAAAGTTGCGGCAGAGGCTGTGATACAGGATGTCCCAGAAGCTCCGGTCCCGATTGTACCGGCGGACGAATCTGAAATGATTATCTCCGCGCAACTCGTCACTACGCAACGTTGAACGTATCCGGACGACCGATACTTCGCGTCGGGGAGGAGGAAATCTTGCGATTCATCGATTGAAATTCATGCATGCGCGGGACAAAACGTATCTCGCGGTCTATTTAATCGCGGCTGCTCGCAGTCCCGCAAGAAGCCCCCGCCTTTCAATCGCTTATCCCGACGCGCTTCTTGCCGCCTCGCCGAAGAAACAGATTCCGCGGGATCCGTTGTTAAAATAAGGGCGAGACGGCGGTTCTTGCGCGGCCTGTATTACGCGAGAAGGCGGAACTGCTTCGGGGAAACGTGCGTTAATGACGGGAACGCAATAGACCACGCAAGTACCACGATGCCGACGGTGGCGGGCGTTCGACGACGACGAAGACTACGACGGTGACCGCATTTAACATACTTCGCGCGCGATAGCTATCCGTATCAACAAGTTTGCGAGCGTAAATTCACGCGAGCGCGCGCGCATAGATAACCAACGGCGGCGCGTCGATTAGTTACGAAGGAAATCGCGAAGCGCGATCCGATTAGCAATTTCGCGTGCGTCCGGGCACGCGATCGCCGGATGCGGATCCGAATCCAGTTCGCGGATTATTATTCATACACCCAATTAAGCCGCTCGATCGCCTCTTCGCGCGCGTTCTACCGCGGCCACCGTTTCATGAGTCGAGTGCTCTCTCTCTCTCTCTCTCTGTTTCGCTCTCTTTCTCCCTGATCATTCCCTTGACACATTTTCATTTTTTTTAAACTGTCTTTCTTACGTATATACGTCTCTGACATATCGTTGCTCATTTGACTACTTTTCGGTGGGTTTGTAATAGCGCTGCTCCAATTGCACGCATTGTCTCACTGCGATAATCGCGTACTTTTGTTTTGTACAACCATTATCACCGGTATCGGAATTTGTCTATCTTCCTTATTTGGTGGCCCGCTATGTCTTATTATTATTATTATTATTATCATCTTCATTTTATACAAATAGTGCTACTTGTAATCGTTGCTGCGTTTGGGGGGATTTATCCCAAAGCGCCAAATAAATCAAGCTCTTTCTCTCTCCTTCACACACACACGCGCGCGCATACGCACACATTTTCTTGCGTTTACACATCATCGCGTCCGATTATGATTCTTCCCCTCGCAGTCGCCTCTTTTCTCTCGTCTTCGTGCCATCTCCGCGCGCTCCTTCCTCTCGTTTCGTCCCAGCCAGCGGCTGCCGCACCACACAGCTTTCTCTCGTTCACCGCCGCTAAACGAGGCGCACTTGCCGCCGTCGAGGTGGAGCCAAGAATCCGCGCTGCAATGCGCCCACGCGTCTAAACTCCTGGCGCGACCTCACGATTTAATTAGCTCGCCGATCTATCCCTTCACTTCTCTCGCTCGCCCGCTGGCCGTTGCAGTCTCTGCCTGCTCTCGCGCTCTTTCACCGCGCGTCCGCGCAACAGTTATTCGCGGCTAGCGACGCCGCGACTCGTCGATCTAAATGATCCAAATATGGGGATTTCCGTTTCAAACCGGAAAGAGGACATCTCAAATATGTTTTTCGGCGTTTATTTCATATCGTTCGAGCGCATCGTATTTTGGTAGCATTTCTCTATCGCAAAATGTGCTTTTTTCCGTCGGTGAAAATAAATATAATCCCGCGACAGATTCGTAGGATAATCCTCTTTAATGATTCACCGTGAAAAACGAGAGGGAGAGAGAGAGGGGGGAGTAAATAGCTGTAACGACCTCTCGTTAAATTTGCACCACGGGAGGAATCGATTTCACATTCGTCGTGAGATTAACGGTAGCATCGGCGGGGGCGGCCAGTATATACATCCGTCCACGACAACGTGTATATCAAACTGTACGGGCAACATCCCCATAATGCGACTTGTTGGTTCCTGCAGCGGCAAACAATGCACTGAGTGGATTGGTAATCTGGAGATCGTCGGGTAAACGAGATGAATATCAGGCTGCACTCGACTCTCTAAAGCGGCGCTATTGTGTAAGCGTAGCCGTTGCGCTTATGCTAAGCAGACACGAGCGGAATTAAAATTTGATCAAATGGGAGTGGTCGTTACGAATGAACCCAACCTAACCCCTTCGTGGTCGACATAGCCGACATTTCCCACGATATTGCTCGGCGATATTCTCCGACCGGTGTTTCGACAGAATCAAAGAGAGAGGGGGAGAGGGGAGGTGGTTACTTCTCTCCCGCCGCCCTCGCGAATCCGTACGCCCCGATTAATACCTCGAATTGTGCGCTATTCATTTTCGCGTTATCTCGTTTCCCGTAGCCGAAACGGCCGACGTTTGGAAATATTTGTTTGCGCGAGTTTACATCGAGAACCCGAGAGAACTCGCGCGAGCTTCGTAGTCAATCGATTATACACACACGGTGTCCCAGAATTGGACGACGGCGGCCCCGGGAGCGAGCGCGTGTTCGCGTCTCGTTGTGACGAGTTTACAGTCAATTTTTCCCTACTGTATCGGAAAAGAGAGAGAGAGAGAGAGAAAAGAGACATCGAGAAAGAGAGAGAGAGAGCGGAGGGCACATTTACGGCGTAAAACGGGGACCTTCGCGAAATATGGAACGCCGGGGGCAGTAGCGAGAAATAAATGAAAAACAAGGACGATTTTATTACTCGGATAGCCGTAGCCGACCTTCAAATCGATTATATCGCCGTACGCTTCGACAACACGCATATACAGGGGAAATAGATATGCAACGGCGCGTATAAAAGTGATATACGATAGAGTGCCTATACGTAATAAAATAGCGACGAGCCGGCACGACGCGTAAAAGCTCCCAGTGGCGTGTGCATGCGTGTGTGTGTGTGTGTGCGTATATTCGTCTTTTTACTTTTACGATCTCTCTCGCAGAAGCGGGAACGGTTAAAACACCGAAGAAGCTCCGACGTCAGCAGCGGCGTAACGCACCGTCGATACTTGCCGGAAATCGCGGCGCGATGACGGCTTTACGTTTCGCCGAGCGCACGCGTTTCCAGATGCGCATTCTAAGCATATAATCGGACCGCGTTGCGGCGCATCCGCGGCTTCATAATTCAGGCGCCTCGCCTTCGCGGGGTCGTCGTATCGAAAACCATCGCCGATTTCCCGATTCCGCGCAGTCGCCGCCGCCGCCGTCCGTTACATTCCTGACGGGGATGCCGCGAAAGGCCGTTCTAGCCGGGGATTGCGGGAAGGACGGGTTCGGGAGAACGACGACGCGTGGCGTCATTGTGCGAGCCCGTCGCAATCGTTGGCGAATAACCGCGTGCACCTACGACCGGAGATTCCTCGTCGAGGAACTCGGCGTTTTTCAGCGTTCGACCGTCGAAGAAGAAAATAATCCCCACTCGTGGGACCTAATTGAAGCAATTCCTGATTGGCACAATATTTTCTCGCAATATTGTCACACTTCGCGACGGTACGGACGAGAAATTGGCGTGATTATTATCGGTATGATTTTTGGTTTTTATTAGAAGCGTCCCGACAGAATCCTAAACGGAATGCCGCTCGTCCCGATTTTTCACTTAATAAAACATAAATAATATAACCAATAATAATAAACTGCATTAAAATTCATTAATCATTCTTAACCTCTTCGGGGATGAATTTTAAATTTTTGATTTATGATCCGCTCTAATGGAGTGCACAAAAAACAAAGATACCTTATTTGCGAACCGATTTTGACATGTAGCCATCATGGCCTACTTTGATAACGTTTAATTTTTTAATTTCAGAAATTTTTGTAATTATAAATAACGGTGATTTTTCAATAAAACTAAACGTACACATATATGTCAATATCCCTGAAGAGGTTAACTAAAATTCATTAATTCCATCAAACTGCGAGAGCGCCGCCAATAGATGTCAGATGAAAAGTTTTATACAAACAGCACCTAAAGACGTCCGACATTAACATTAATGTGAACAGTACCTTTTAACTTTTGGATTGTAAAAAAAGCAGAATTATAAGTTAAAATTAATTATCTACTTACTTGTGAAGAATTCCACCGACATGGCCTGAAGATTAAAGATATGCTTAAATGTGTGCGAAATAAAAAAAAAATTTTCAAGCTTGGAAGTATTTCATATACTTACTTTTATAGTTAGTAATTGATTAAAGAAATGATTACTTCAGCTTCTATTTAATTAAACAAACCCCTTAAATTCTTTTGTTGAAATTATTTAATTTTCTACACGTTATTACATAGACACGAGTACATATTTTATGTTCTTTTAATTTTACCTTCAAGAATATCAGCCTAATTTTCGACATAATTAAAAGTACCGATGTGTTGGGTTGCGTCCCGATTTTTAAGGTCAATATCCCGTACTTGGCCGATCAAGGCTATCGCACATCTTGCGCAAAACGTAGAAGAAACGCAGTAAGCGACGCGCGTAGGCTTCGCAAGTCCGACATATTATCGTCAGGATTAAAATATCGGCCATTTAATCCAGCGGCACGATATTTTTCACATTAGAAACGTCGCGATGTAACACTCCATTTCCTCTCGATCTACCTTTCTTTCCAAGACAGATATTTGTCCTGCCATCGGGCGGGCTCGATCGCGACGCATTGACGGACTCGTTACTCGCCGATAATTCAACGTTCTCGTGTTCCGGCAATTACAAATAACTCGCGACTACCTTCGCCGCTTTTCCGCGGAGACCCCGGGTGAATCGCGGGATCATAAATCGACACATAAAATACCTCGCGCGCACCAGGTAGCATTTCAAAGGGCAACACCGATGAGTAACTAATAGGCGGCCGGCGTGGATTCGATCGCTTGAAAGTTACCACGCAGCTCTCTCTCTCTCTCTCTCTCTCCCGCCGATAAGGAACAATCTCTCGTGGGCCGGGACGACGTGTAATCGATGGGTTACGAGAAGCGTAAGCCGCGAGTCACGGGCGCCCGTGCGTCACGCACAAAAGCGAAATAAACGCCGGCGCGCGATATCGGAAAGGAATTAAGAGGCCGCGGCGGCGCGAGAGATATCGGCGATCATAAAGTCCGCGCGGCCGCCGTTAATTTCGCTGCTACCTTGTATTAAGGAAGATATATTCGCGCGACTACGGCCGCGGGTAGAACCGTAAATTCAACCCCGCGGGTGTCCCGCACGGGACGGTTCGCGCGCTCGCTGCATTTTGCAGCATGTTGCAGCCGAGACCGCTAAGTCGCGAAGGCTGAAAAGCCACGACTTCGACACCGACAATGGCGGCGATTAATGCGCAAGGTTGCGCAGCGACTACCGACGTCGTGCACCGACTCTCTTTCTCTCTCTTTCTCTCTCTATCTCTCTTCTATCTCGTTTTCTCTCTTTCTCTCCTTGCCCGGCTGCCGCCGCTTGGGAAAAGCGGCGCGCGGAAGTGTTGAGCGAGCATAATCCTCGTTGATAACCATTGAAGGATATCGCGAAGGTAACGGTGACATAGGTGCGGGCGCGACAAAGGCGAACGACGAGTCAAATGGATTTTATGGCGCTCGCCAACAATATGCCGGGATACGTCGGGCCGTGTGTGACGCACGCGTCGAAAGTCGCGCGCGCCTTATGCTAATCCCGGGTTTTATTGGTTCCGCGCGAGAGACGTGCCGTCGGAGGAGCGACGATACGTCTGTTGCGTAACGTATACCAATGTATCCGCTATACGCGACACCAATGCTCCACAAACACCGGTGCGCCCGTCGTCGCGTGCCCGAGCGAGCTTCCGCAGAAACACGCCGAGTCCCCCGTAGTTTCTTCGGACGAAACGGAAAAGAACCCCGAGAGATTCTCACAGCTTCGAGTCAGAGCAGATCCAAGGCAACACCGCAAAGACGAGAGCTCTTCCCAGTGGTCTGTGAAACGATCAATCCGCGGAGGAATCGTCGGCACACCTTCAAAGAGCGCGCGCCGCTACCTTTCCCGTCACCTTCGCGATCCGCTTCCACGCGGAATCCACCGGACGGGCCTGGTGGGTGTGCGCGATCATTTCAAGTGGCCGACGACGAGATTTCTGCTACCGCGCGATGATTTACGCGCAACGTGTCGCCGACAGAGCCAGGTGGCCGGAATGCCGGGGGGGCTTACGCGATAACCCGGCCGGCATAAGTGCGGTGCGATGTCAACGACGCGGTCAACAGCGACGCCCACCGCCGCCTGATAACGTTTCGCTACCACTGGCCGCTTTATCGCGCTGTAATAACGCCATGAGCGCGCGCGCTCCAGCTGTTGTAAACGAGCGTTGGAATTCTCAAGCGGGTCCCCGCGCGGCTGTACACGCGCCTCTCTTTCAGGCACCTTGTACTCGGCAGAGAGGATCTATTCGCGCGCTAACATTAAGAGATAAACGACCAAGTCACATTGAGCGCCGAGGGGATTTCACGCGCGAGGAACGGAGTTTCGACGGAAATATCCGCTTTAGAAGTCCTCGACGTCCTCGGGAGTCGTCCCTCCGCAACGGGATCGCGACGGTTAGACGAGGCGTCTAAGCCGCTTAATGCCGAATACGATTCCGCGGCGGTTAAGCCGTCTGCACGCCCGGCACTCGGACTAATACGAACGCTGGCCGCACTTAGCCGCAATTATAACCGACTAAACGCTGAACGTGCTATCGTGTTTTCGATAATACGCTAATGTGCCGGAGAGATGTAGGTTATCCTGAGCGTAACGCGCCGGCGAAAGCACCTCTCCCGGCTGAGTTGGAAACGACTTGCACTGCACGACGCGCGCTCGGCTAATCGGAAAGTACGAAATTCTCCGGACGGCTTATCGCGCCGATTACTACTAGACCGGCGTTTATTCGGTGTATGATTTTATCCGCGTGGTCGCGTGGTACCCGCTTCCACTTTAACCACGGGGAATCCACGGCGCGGAACTCTCGCCGGAACGTTAAGCGTGGGCCGATCTACTTAATCCGGCGGCATCCACTCGACGGTATCGACGGCTCCCTTACGGGAGCACGCATCGAAGCGAGCGGAACGCGCGGAAACGGCTTTGACGGCTCGTCGGGGAATCGTTAAAAACTTCTCGATGCTGTTAGGGAAAACTTTATTTTTACAAGCTGCGCGAAACACAACCGAGCGCGCTCTCTCTCTCTCTCTTTGAAAAAAAAAGCTCCGGCTTCCTGATATTCCTCCGGCGGGCGGCCTCGTCCGGGCAATTCCGACGAATCAACGCGCGTCCGTTAAATTCGCGATTTACGACGCGACGGTAATAAATTTCTACGCGAATCCGCCAGGTAGAAGTTTCGTCCCCGGCGAAACGACAGCGCGTCCGCTCGTGGACGCGGCGAGAAAACGTCGTCGCGGAAAGTTTACGGGCAGAGACGGGCGCGGGGGGGCCTTGTCGGCGTCCGGCACAACTCGGCGCGCGATTAATTTACCGCGACGAGTCTAATGAAATCGAATTCTCGGCGAGGTAACGTCAAAACTTGACCCACGGGCGAAGCCGAGAAAGATATCGCGGCCGACAACATTCGCCGATTGTTTTACGGCAGTTAAATGCTTTCTTTCTTTCGCGACCGCCGCTTTAAGATCCGCTCGCCCAGCCAACCTACACTTATCGCTCTCATAGTAATTGCCGCTCGTTAACCGCCAGTCCTTTTTGCCGGTATTTCGAGCAGCGCTCACACATGCACACGCACACACATACATCAGCTACTCCCGCGCGCGAATTTATCGCCTAGACCGCACCGCATATTTATCGAAACGGCGCACGGGAGAGGCGCGCGTGCCCCGGCAATCCGTCAGAATTAAAAATTTATATTTATTTATTCGCAAATTTATTTCGAAAAATTGGGCCGCGTAATGNGGGGGGGGGGGGAGAACGAATGAGTCGTCAACGCGATGTAGGCAACGCCGTCCTTTTGCAATTTTACAAGGACAACAATGGAATAATGAATATTTATCATCCGAATATATATATATATATATATATACACATCAATCGACCGAAAAAACAAAAATACTTGTTCGAGTAATCGGCGGGGAAACGTAACGAATATCGAATTATTCCAACAACCAAGCCCGGCCTCGCGCTGACACGTAACGACGCGAGACGAGTGTTTCGCCTTTCACAATACACGCATCCCGACGCACCGCGGGATGCCAAGTTACGCTCCTCCGTTCGTGTTAAATTAAACGCGGAATTACCGGCTGATATAATAATTCGGCCGGCAATATTATCAGCCGTCGTTGGTAGCGACTAAAAATCGCGAGCGACACTGATAATTTCGCGATGACCAGGTTTCGATACCACAAATTACAAAGCGCATCGTGTATTCCCGAGTATCGCCGTCAGTGCAGCGATGGAGGGCGGACGACGAGGACGCATTCGCTCTGTATTAATAGTCGTAATTAAGAGCGACGAGTATAGGCGAGACACGGCGAACAAGACGCTCTCCCAGGCACGCACTCCGGCCGTGATACACGCGACAAGGTCACGTATGCAAAGTTCAGGCCATTATGATGCGCGTATTCAGATGCAAATTGGCTGGAAACGGCGCGGCTCTTAAAATATACTTAAGCGTACGGCGTCGTCGAGATACGTGGCTGGCTCTCTCCCTCACTCCCTCATCCCCCCCCCCCCC